>NC_081415.1:154898263-154910763 GCF_030272615.1 Cryptomeria japonica
CAATTTGATGGCGTTTTTCAGTTTTTATTAATTTTGCAAATATTGTATGTTGCATTCCTCATTTATGCTTCTGGACTGTCACTTTACCGAACCTAATTTGAAGATTGTTGGTTTTGCAGGTACTTATTTCGCTGTAAAAGACTAGAGTCATAAACTATTTCACCGTTAAAGAATGCAATATAAACTACTAACTTTGTTTGCAGTCGTAGGATTTTGCACTTATTTTTGATAAATTAGGCACACAGGCTAATTAAAATGGAAATGAACAAACATGTCTTATGTGTTTTGATGATAGGCGAGTATGCTCTCACCTTTCTTAGGTGATCAGAAAGACAGACTCATTATTTGCTTTCAATAGTGCATATCTTTAGCGGGCCTGCCCTCCCGAGGAGCTCATAACTCTAAGCCATTAGGTCGGTGAGAGGGGAACGACCCAAGTGAGAACGGCTAATGCCAAGTACTCGAACCCACTATAAAATAAACATGATTTGATGAAAATCAAGTCAATGATAGTGCTCAATAATAGCTCTCCTCCGTACCTTCGGGTATATCAAACCTTGGTTTTCAAGGTTGGGAGACCTCTTAATTGAGTTTAGACCCTGACAAACCAAACAAATCCCTTATTAGTTCCAATTAAAATTAGAAACTACCCGGTTTACCTCTGAACATTATTAAATTCTTAGTGCATTGAGGGGGAAGAATCTGTCCTTAAGATACTCACCATATGTCCCTCTTGAGTGTATGTGTGAAATCCCCTTTTGAGACCTTATTGCTAGGCTCATAACGAGACTCCACTAGCTCTCGCAAAGGCAAAAACATGGGCGCCATTAAGGGGGTGACAAGACTGTGTGAGCTGACAAGGTACCAAGTTGTGGGATAAGAAGTAATAATGAAGCCAATCTCCTTAGGATAGACTGATTGATGTGTTTTCAATTATTCAAAACTCGTGAAAACTTGGGCTTTCTTTAAAGCTTCTTGAACATACACTTTATGTGTCCTTTGGGACAAAAATACAATATGATTTCTATGTTTGTAAGTCAGGTCAAGATCTCATCCATTGAAATACAACAAACATTGAAAACTCAAACTTCAAATCGACAAATTCACAAGTTTCACAGCAGATTAGCTCTTTCAGTCCAAACAGTCACACCTACAGTCCAAACAGTCGCATTCACAGCTCGAACATTAGCTCTATCAGTCCAAACAGTCGCATTCACAGTCCAAACATTAGCTCTTTCAATCCAAATAGTTGCACCTACGGTCCAAACGGTCACATTTTCAGTCCAAATGTCAACTCTCTTGATATGAATGTTAATTTTCTCATATTTCGACATTAACTTTCCAAGGTTAAGCACATTAGAGTTTTTGGTCTCAACATTAGAGTTTCTGGTTTAAACAACAAAGTTCTTGGTCCAAACAGTAGCTCTCTTGGTTTAAAGGTCAGCTCCCTTGGTCTAATCAACCACTCATGTGAGTTGAATGTCAAATTGCTCATGTTGCAGCATTAGATCTCCTAGTTTGTACTTGTTAGGTCTAAATATCAGTTCTCTGAGTATGAAAATCACAAAGTTGGGTCAAAACTACAATCTCCTAAGTTCAAATACTTAATTTCCTAAGTCTGCACATCATTATTTTGAACTTTAGAGTCATTGTATTACATAATAGCATTTTTGTTCTATATAGCAGTGTTCCTAGTCTGTTGCTCAGCATTTTGGGTCTGTATAGCAGCGTTCCTAGTCCGTTTGTTAGCATTTTTGGTAAGTTTGTCAGCATTTTTGGTAAGTTTGTCAACATTTTTGGTCTGTTGCTCAGCGTTTCTGGTAAGTTTGTCAGCGTTTTTTATCTATTTCTCAACGTTTCTGGTCTATCTATCAATGTTTCTGGTCAGTATAGCAGCATTTATGGTCAGTATAGTAGCGATTCTAGTAAATTTGTCAACATTTCTGGTCAGTATAGAAGATTTCGTGGTCATTTTGTCAGCGTTTCTAGTAAACTGCGTCGAAATCAAAAAACAAAAACAACCCATTTCTCAAACAGTCAATTATAGAGACTAGGTCATCTTCTTGGCTCATTCAATCAGGTTATCTTCTGTAAAAAATAGATTCAAGAGCTAGACACCCTAAAGGTCTCAAGTATTCACCTCAAACAAGTTTAAAGATCTAACACCTTAGAGTGCAAGATCACATTTCCTTAGATAAATTGATCGTTCAAACATAGTTTCTCCTCAGGATCTATCATCCTTTATCACAAAACTACAACGCTTGATCAGAATAACCTCGTTCTTTATCATAGGATATATCGTTCTTATCAAACTTGGTCATATCAAAAATCACAAAATTTGCACTCCAAAACTAAGATCGAAAAACTTGCCAACAAACAAATACTTGAAAAGATCATTTCCCCAACAATTGCTCACTTACTGCGACACATTACGCAAGATTTAAATCTCGCAAAAATATTCAAAACATGTGTATGCTCGTTCTAACCAGGGCTTAGAGATGAAGTATTGCATAAATAGAAATAGAAATGTTTGAAATAACCGAAGAGCATAGAACCATGTAACATGAAGATAAAATACAAGATGAAGGAGAAATAACATAACAAAATATCAAAGACATAAAAAAATATCCTCAATTTGATAAATTTATGCAAAAATTATTGGAGGGAGAAAAAGAAAAATATTTCCTAATGTTAGCAAAATCTGGTGCTACACCTCCCCAATATTTTGATGTGAACAAATTGACACAAAAGAGAAGTGACACCCCCCTTAATAACGAACAATATGAGGATATCTTTGGTCTCAAACTCAATGACACATCAATTCCTAGTAACATCAAAACCAATGAGGAAACTTACATTCCCACAAGGGATGAAGTAGAAATTCTAAATAACGCTCAATCCAATAAGGATACAAGAAGGGGTAGAGATGATACAAGAAGAGATCAAGATCCTCCTAGAGTACAAAACCATGGTTATACAAGAATAAATCATGTTGATAATCCTATCACAACTCTCGCATATCTTCTAACAACAAACACGTCATCCACTACCAAACAATACAATCTAGTGGATCAATTACATAAAATACCCGCACAAATATCCATCCTAGAACTTTTAAAGCTTTCACCTGCACACAAAGAAATTCTAGAAAGAGCATTAATCGATACAACAGTATCAAAATATCTTGATATAGATCAATTCCAAACCATGGTGGGACACCTCACAACCCATCACTGCTTATCATTTACTAAAGAAGACGAAATGTCCTTGCAACATCCCCATAACACTCCCTTGCATATTGAAGTCCTCATTCATAAGACATGCTTTAAAAGTGTCCTAATAGATGGTGGAGCTGGCTTAAATATTTGCTCATTGAGTCTTGTCTGTGCTCTAGGTTATTTAGAAGATGCAGTTGATCCTCATAAAAAGATCACCATCAAAGCATATGATGAAGAAGAACGTTCCTCTAAAGGAATTGTGATATTACCCATCATAGTGGGACCTTTGCAGAAAGACACAACATGCCAAGTTCTAGACTTGGACTTATCATACAACATACTTCTGGGAAGACCCTAGATACATGGCATACAAGTTGTTCCATCCACATATCATCAGTCCCTAAAATTTCCCTACTGTTGGATTTTGCCAAGATCAAGAAGTCATTGAAATGTACAAGATAGAGACATAATATGGGACAAGAATAAACTGTATTCTCATCAATAGAAAATGATCAACAACTTGTTCAATAGTTGTAGATGAGCCTGCTTATATAGGCAAGGCTAGGGATATGTATGAGCACACAAACATGACATGTGGCTCAATAAGAAACAAGGGTAGGTAGGAAATAGGTGTGGGTAGGTAGGAGAAATAATATAATATTCCACATGAGGTGGATCACCCACCGAAGGTGGAATTATCACTCCATTATAAGTGGATATGATAGTGTAATAACAAGATCAACACCATAAGAGGTGGAATTTCTCCTACACACACTATCCCAATGTGGCACAAACACCCAAGTGTCTCATATCCAAACTACTATGAAATGCATTATCCTAAGTAAACTTAAGTAAGTGTAATAATATCCATGATGAATAATTATTTACACCAACACCTACAATGGGCAGGAAATCTCAATCTCGACAGATTTAAATCCATTTCAGTATTGTAGTAATCTCAAACCAGCCCAAGAAGTCATTGTTCCTCATAACAGGGAGACATCATCTTCAAACACACAAACTAAAGAAAAATCATTTGCCTCAATTTTGTCAAGTATGGAAAAACAAATGCAGCTAAGAAATCGAGGGAACAAAGAATATTCAATATCCCAATTACCACTTTCTCCTAAATCCTATGGAAAACCATCAAACTCTAAACAACAACCAATTGTGAAACATCTTCCAATATTTGATGGAGCATTTGTTAGTGCTGGAAGCTTATCAGAGGAAACAAAAGACAAATATGTGCTACAATGGCTATACAAGGATGAAGAAGTCCAACAAAAGATCAACAATGTCAGAATACCCACTAAAAAGTATGGAAAAGGGTTTAACATTCTTCAAAAAATGGGATACACTAGAACAGGTCCAGTAGGAAAACAACAAGAAGGTATCTTAGAACCTATCCAACCTCATACTCAGTAGGCTACAGACAAAACATGCTTAGGGTACGGACAAGTTACTCTACCAGAGAACACATCCTCTAACCAACACCAAGAGGAATATGAAAATAGACAAGAACAACTTGCAATTGAAAGGGAAGAAGCATTTACCAAGCAACAAGCACAAACAAACATGAAATGGAAAAAGAAGCAATCCTCAAAATAACAAGAGAAACAAACCAATGATATCTCCCAAGCAGCATTAACTCTCAATCAAAACAAGCATGAACCTAGTACTAATCAAGGAGAGCTGATAGTAAAGTTGACAGAACTCAATCTCAGTCCAGAAGAAGTTGAATATGAAAGAAGAAAAGATATAACAAGAAAGACAAAAGAAACACATCAAAAGCTATATGAACAAATTTGTAGATTGCAAGTTGCAAGTGAGATAGATTCTGACGAATGGGAATGAGATTCCTATCATTCTGAAGAATCAACTGAAGAAAATTGCTTTGAAGAAGATGTAGGAGTCGATTTAGTTCACGCGTATGCAGGGCAAATGTTAGGAACTAGTTCACTTGAATTAGAATCACATTCGGCTGACTTAGACTTAATTGAGGATGATCGAGAACTTCTTGTGCAAGGTCATTCTTATGAGGGTACTGTTCTAGACATTGACATACATATCAAAAACTTTGATAGCTCAATCATGACCCTCAATACTCTTGAAACATGTCAACCTGATGACCCCATACCTCTAATCCACCCTGAACTTATTGATTGGGAAAATGAAGGACATACTGCCATTGATACCTTTCTGAATGACCATGCCATATCCATATATCTTAATGCAATTGAACCCACAACAAATTTCACCAGGAATTTCAGCAACGCATCTTCTAGTCAAGTGGGTGCCAAATCTCCTAGTCCCAAAAAGGAAAATAAATAAAACAATATCAGGTCTAATGCTAAAAACCATTTTTTGGCAACATTAGATTAGGAAAAAGTAAAAAGAAAGGACATATCTAAAGGTGAAAACCTCCTCGAGGCGCCGAAAGATGGGAGATTTGACACTTTACCTGAGTACTATCAAGAAAGGTCATCAATTTTGATCGAACCAACAGAGACAATTAACATTGGGACAACAGAGCAACCGAAGATCCTACATCCAACAACTTCTCTATCAGAAGAAGAAAGGAAACAATAAATGGAATTCTTCAAATGACGACAAATCAATTTCACTTGGTCATATGCAGACATGCCAGGATTGGATCCAGAGCTTATTATGTATCACTTAAATGTCAATCCAGGAGCCAAACTGGTCAAATAGAAATTAAGAAAGATGCATCTACATATCGCTCTATTGGTCAAAGTAGAACTAAAGAAATTACTGGATGTAGGATTCATCAGACCTGTAGCATATCCTCAATGGGTATCAAACATCGTTCCTATTTCAAAACCAAACAAAAGTATCAGAGTATGCACAGACTTCAAAGATCTTAATAATGCATGTCCAAAGGATGACTTTCCTTTGCCTAACATTGACATCATTGTAGATTTAACGGCTGGACACTCCATGTTTTCTCTAATGGATGGTTTCTCTGGATACAATAAGATTAAAATAACACTCAAAGATCAAGAAAAGAGAGCTTTCACATGTCTGTGGGGTACTTTATGCTGGAACGTCATGCCTTTTGGACTAAAGGACGCAGGTGCCACATATCAAAGAGATATGACAACGATATTCCATGACATGATGTATACATTCATGGAAGACTATGTGGATGACATCTTGGCCAAATCATACAATAGAGAAGAACATATAGAGATACTGGAAAGGATCTTTGATCGGTTAGAACAGTACAAGCTACGGCTAAATACTAAGAAATGTGCCTTTGGTGTCACTTCAGGAAAGCTATTGGGATGCATTGTTTCAGCTAGAGGTATCAAAGTAGATCCAGCTAGGTAAAAGCAATCATAGAAATGGCATCTACCAAGAATATAAGTCAACTCAGATAACTCCAAGGAAGACTCCAGTCAATCAAAAGATTTGTCGCTCAACTAGCAGATAAATGTCAACCATTTACTCATCTATTGCATAAAAATGTTCATTTCAAGTGGGACCATCAATGTGATGAAGCATTCAACAAGATCAATGCATATCTCATGCAACCACCAGTTCTAATGTCACCAATTCCAGGAAAGTCGTTATTAATCTATGTATCGACCACTGAAGTATCATTAGGAGTTTTGCTTGCATAATAGGATAATGAAGGAAAAGAGCGTGTCATCTACTACATTAGCAGAACACTAGTGGGATACGAGCTCGGCTATTACCCAACAGAAAAAACATGCTTGGCGGTAGTTTTTGCTTCTAAAAAATTAAGACACTATCTACTATCTCACTCCATCAAGTTGATAGCTAAAATCGATCCACTGAAGTATTTGCTCAGCAAGGCAACATTGACAAGACGACTAGCAAAATGGATCATGATTCTAAGTTAGTTTGATATTGAGTATGTAAATAGAAAAGCTATCAAGGGACAAGTCATTGCAAACCAACTAGCCGAGGCACCACTTCAAGATGATCGTCCTTTGCAAATTGAATTTCCCGATGCTGATATCCTAACAGTCACTACAAAAACATGGCAATTATACTTTGATGGTTCATATACACAACATGGATCAGGAGCAGGTATTCTATTCATCACACCACAAGGTCATACAATTCTTAAAGCATACAAATTAAGCTTCCCATGCACCAACAACACAACAGAATATGAAGCTTTGGTTACAGGTATCAAAATGGCTGTAGAATAGAACATTACACAACTTCAATTCTTTGGAGACTCTCAGCTCATCATCAATCAAATTAATGATGATTACCAAACAAAGGATGACAAATTAATGCTTTAAAAAAAGATGTTTAATGATTTCGAGAAATATTTTGTAGAAATAACTTATGAGAAAATTCCAAGGAATGACAACAAAGCAGCAGATGCCATGGCAACACTTGCTTCTCTGCTTCAAACACATGAAAATCAAGAGCGTTATGAATTCCTGGTGGAAGAGTTGTTTTACCCCGCTCATAATTGTCCTGATTCCTAAACTATCTGTCACCTTGTTGGGCATGATTCCCCCCACTATGGCCAAACTTACACATACCTGAAGGATAACACCCTACCTCTCGATTTATCAAAGAACCAAAAGATAAACTTTATTCATCAATCCTCCCATTTTACTCTTGTCGTGGATACCCTATTTTAACAAGATCTAGACGGTACTCTTTTAAGATGTCTTGAATAAGAAGAATATGAGAATGCCTTAAATGAAGTCCATAACGACATTTGTGTCACTCATTCAAGTGGTCTTAACCTTTCAAAAAAACTCATACGCTTGGGCTATTATTGGCCAACTATGGAATGAGATTCTTTTCAGATTGCTAGAACATGCAAATAATGTCAGATCCATGGGAATTTGATTCATGCACCAGCACAAGAACTTCATGCTTTGACACCATCTTGGCCTTTCTGCCAATGGGGTCTTGATCTAGTAGGAAAAATAAATCCTTCTTCATCTAATGGTCACAAATTCATCCTTGTAGCTACAAAATATTTCACAAAATGGATAGAGGCAATACCTCTCACAAATATCATAGGAAAACAAATTGTTGCATTTATCTTGAACTACATCATATGTCGCTATGGAATACCCGTGACCATTATCACTAATAATGGGCGACCGTTCAAGAATCGGGATGTACAAGAGCTATGTGAGAATTCAAGATCCAACACAAATTTCCCACACCCTACTATCCGCAAGGAAATGGGCAAGTAGAAGCATCAAACAAAACTATTTTGAAAATCCTCAAAAAGATAGTGAATGATGTTGTAAGAGATTGGCATATTCAATTAAACCCTGCTCTATGGGCCTACCATACCAGTATTCGCATGCCAACAGGTGCCACACCTTTCTCTCTTGTTTATGGATTAGAAGCAATAATGTCAATAGAAGTAGAGATACCTTCTCTACGAGTATCATTAAAAGGTCTTATCCTAGATGAAGAATAACGGGTATCTAGACTGCAAGAGTTAGAATTTATCCACGAATGAAGACAAAATCCCTTTGATCATTTAAAGGTATATCAACAAAGAATGTGTCGAAGTTATAATCACAAGGTCAAACCACGAGTCTTTCAAGTTGGAGAACTAGTACTAAAGGAAAATCCATGAAACTAGTTAGATCGAGAAAAGAAAGGAAATTTTGAATCAAACTGGTTAGGTCCATTTGTGGTCACAACAGTATTTAGGTCAGGAGCATATCAACTATCAACACAAGATGGGGATCAGTTCGAGGAACCCATCAATAGCATGCATCTGAAGAAGTTTTATGTCCCAAAAAGCAGAAAATTAAAAAACAGTGAAAAAACATAAAATCAAAAAACAATGAAAAAGTAGGAAAGTCAAAAAACAGTGAAAAAGCAGAAAATAAAAAAATAGTGGAAAAGCAAAAAATCCAAAAACAATGAAAAATAAATAAAAAATCAAATATGAGAAAAGTGCAATAAAAACCGTATGCGGGAAAAGCGGGTCGATAGAACTCAATATGTGGAAAACGGAGTCTAAGGAGCCTTGCTCACAGACCCACATGACTTCTTGGTGCAAGCTATGGAGTTATGAAGTATGGCTTAGCTTCCCAAGGTTGATTCCATGGTTCTCTATCTCACAAGGTCCCTCAAACCAATTTCTCTGCTCTCAAATCACTGAGCAAAGTGGTTTAGGGATGACAAATGCAAGAACGAGGGATGCTTTTGTTGATTTTAAGATGAAATGCATCCTAAGTTATACATGATCCTATAAATGCAATAAACTAGTTATAAGATGACAAGATTAGTAACAAGACTATCCTAGCATGCTATATTAGTCTATGATTAAGCTAAATGATAAGGAAAATACTCTAAACATGCATATTTAAATTAATTCCTATTGAAAAGAGAGGCTAAATGATTAACACAAATGATATATTAAAGCTTGCATGGATTTGAGTATAAGTGTGATGCTAAAGACTTGGATTGTGAAAATGGAAGAATGAGAGCTCTATTTATAGCAAAAATAGGGCAATGTATGGCCAGGATTGAAAGATTTAATCAAGGGTTGAGTTTGAAAGTTGGGAATCCATGTTTGCAATTGTCACCAATGAAATGGTGACAAATGTCAACATAAGACTGGGTTGAGAAGAGAGGTAGGAAGCATTAAATGCTTGAGAAGACCTCATGGTTTTCTTAGGGGTAAGGGTTATGGTTAAGTTAGGATTACCCATTGGATAAAGGTTTTACCCAAAGGATAAACTCTTGTGCAAAAGATTAAGGATAACCATGGTCAAAGCAATAAATGCTTCATGAGACCCTTGGGTTACATGGAGGTTGAGTTTCGAGAAATTCTTTAACCATGCTAGAGGGTTGAGTTAACCATTAATGGTTTGGGAGACTTTCAAAGTTAAGTGGTTGAAGCCTTTAAGGGTTTTCAAAGACTTTGAGGATTTGAGAAGTGACTTCCCTTCGTTTAGGGATGTGACAAAGCTTAAGAAATGGGTTAGGTTAATTTAGAAGTGATTCGAAGAGTTTAGAAGGGGTTAGGAATAGGGTTTAGGAAGCAAGTGGGAGATGTAGGATTTTATAAGTGGATGAAGGGATAATAGGTTTTAATTGAACAAAATGAATTTAATTCAATTTGGTTGCAATTTGGGGAAATCAAATAAATTAGATTTATTCAATTTAGGGTAAACTATTTAATTAAATTTGAATTTAATTAAAAGTGGATAGAAGGGATTTAAATGAATAAAATGATTTATTCATTAAATGTAAAAAGAGGCCAAGTGAATTTAATTTAAATAAATTGAGTAATTTACTTAATTTAAATAGAGGAATGTGGGTGATTTAATTAAATTGGATTTAATTAAATAGAGAAATGAACATAAAATATTCATTTAGGAATATGGTCATTTTTATACGTCAACAAAAACAGATGGTGAAAACCTGGCAAACATGCGCTATCTATCAGCTAGCTCTTCCATCTATTAGTTCATGCATTCTTTTGCTTGCATTGTTTTCCTTCAGCATTGTTCATATCCATCATAAAGACTTTGTACATATGCAGGCATCCAAGCTGATTTCTTGTCATGGTTTGGATCATTGTATATATCATAATAAAGGTTTGTTTTTCTAGGTTGGGGGCAAAATCCTGAACCTGGCTGGGGGCAAAAAGTTTCAATCATTTTGAGCTTAATCAAATAGGTAGAACAACAGTTAGACAACACTGGTCAAGCGACAAACTGAGACACATCCAACGTTGTGCACAAGATCAAATTGTCAACCATCAACTATCACATATCAGTCTAAACATGACAAACACATATCAATGGATGATATCTTTTGACTAATGATTTTAACACTTTGACAATAATGGTTCAACTATTTTATTTTGATTTTTCGCTATCGTGATTTCTAAGTGACTCCATGATGTCTTTGACTAGAGGAACAAGGAAGGAACATGATATTTTCCCTGTCTAGTGTCTGTAAATTTATCATTAATATGTGCAAAGTTGTCTCGGGACATGATCATTGGAGTATCATGGAAGACATTTCGGACTTGCATATAGAAATGGTTAATACTGCCTATTTTACGCAAGCAACACTCAGGTCATTTTGGTTCAATTATACCTCGATGCTTGTGCTAACTTGCAATATCAAAACCCAAGAAATTAGTGCTCAGGTCATCATGGTTCAATTATACCATTGATGTTTGCACTCACTTCCCACATTTTAAAGGCTCAATGATGAAACAAAGCAATGACTCCAATACCGGTCTGATCGTCGCACTATATTTCATTTTTGCATTTTAAAGTAGATTTGCATTTCATTTTGCATGGGATCATAAAAGCTCATCTTATCCAAGGCCAAATCTATCGCAGGAATCATCAATGCATCATCATAGGCGTATACAAAATTTGAATGATGACTCATCTCTCTCTAGATATTGTCAACCCAATTCAAATCTTATGCTACCCCCTCAAATGAACCCACATCAGCATATATGCATCTTCCTGCAACATGATATCAACAAACTGTCAGTTCTTTATCCAATCAATCTTATCAATTCTATCAATCGATCTCATCTGATCCATTCTATCATCTCTTATACAAGATGAATCCCTCTTGGAACCAGATGTTTTGATCAAGTCTTATACAAGATATATCACTCCTAAAACCAGACGCTTTGATCATCTTTATCTTATACAAGAGGTATCATTCCTGAAACTAGACTTGATCTCAATCTCATCAATCTAATCAATCTCATCAATTCAATCAAAATCTATCAATCATCACATCAAAGTGATCAAAGAACTTGCACTTTCATCAACCACAGTTGTAGGATTCATCCAATAATCTATCGGGAAATCAATTTCGCAAAGATCCAAAAACTCCAAAGGTCAATTATCTCAATTGATCTCCCGAGAGGGCATCATCGTATCACAATTTAGCAATCAATGGCTAGGGCATCCTATCGAGCAAATAATCAACATTGACATCATCACAATGAGATGATTCTTTGAATCAACACGTAATCACACCTTGCTTCAAAGAGGGGAAAAATGTATACACCTAAAAATGGTCTGAAGATAGTTAATTAAATACGCAATTATTTGATTAATTCCCCTTCTTGATTAATTGAATTCACAATCAATTTAATTAATTTCTCTATTCATCTAGTAATAAATAAATCTACATGATTTATTTATATAGTTCATTTCATATCCCCCTTTGATTAATTGATTCTAAATTAATTAATGTCTCCCCATATAAATCGATTCTTCTAATCCCTAATTAAGATCAACAAACTCA